>NC_038251.2:27589672-27595339 GCF_000004515.6 Glycine max | reverse complement strand
ACCTTCTCACCTAACCACTACCCGTGCAACTTCTACCTAAGAGCCACTCTTAGATAAGAGAACCCCTCTCACTCCCTCTCAATCACTCACCCGTGTTTACAAACAATTCAAAGACACACCAGAGATTGCTCTCTGAACAATAGAGATCAACTCTACACACTCAGGTCCAACACTTGATGTTAGGGTAGCATCAAGGTGGCTCACAAAACACTCAAGTCCCAAAACTTACAAAATAACTCTTCAATCTCGGACTTGGTGGAAAACTCGTGCAACCTTCATGTTTATATAGCAGTGTGCGTATCTGGGCTGCAACAACTTGCGCTGGATAAGATCTATCATTCTCCTGAAGAATCTGCACTTAAAGATCTAAAAGATAAAGTTTGATCTTTTAGTTTTTATCTTTAATCTTTAATCCCTGAACGAACTATTCAAGTTTGTAATTCGAACTTTAATTATCTTTTAATTCGTTCCTAAAGATAGATCGCCTAATCTGTTGCTGACTGCACATTAATCTGTTACGGGTATAACAGATTTATGTGTCCAGTATTTTCGGGCAGGATGTCCTGGACATTGTATCCGACATCGTGGATCCTGCAGCTTCAATTCTTCATTTGACATTTTATCTTGCCTTGTGCATTGTGCAGCCCGATCTGATTCCTTGACATAATGTTAGACATCATGTGCAGCAACTCCAGCTTTCCTTCATTGTCTAAGTGCTTATGTTTTAACAAAATTTTAGCCAATCTTTTAAAACTCAGTAAAGCTAAGCACTAACAATCTCCCCCTTTGGCAAATTTTGTCTAAAACATACTTAGACACTTCCTGAGCAGGTACGAGCAGTCATGCAAGTGGGATCAGCAACTTTCATTATCAGAGTAATCAAGCACAGCAGTCTCTGTAGTGGTGACAGCAAAATTCTGCAAGTTGCAAATCTACAAGTCTTTTCCAGGATGTCAAGACATCTCACGTGACATCAGCTTTCTGCTCCCCCTGTCTCCATGCTCTTACTGCAGCATCTTCTATCAGCTACTAGTTTCAGTAGCTTACATCAATCATCATCAGCAGCAGCAGTATAAATACTACTCCCCCTCAAAATCATAAATCATGCATAATATCCTACATGCATAATCTACTGCATAATCTACATGCATAATATCCTATCCTACTACTCCCCCTTTTTAGACAGAATTTGGAAAAAGTAGAATGCATGAAATTAAGGTGCAAATATTACAGACCAATAGTAATCCATTGTTCAAAGGGACATGCCCCAATAGCTAGTAACAGTAAAAAAAATAAAGGTCTGATGGTCATGGGGTGGCATCAGAATCATCATCATCTGATTCTGTATCTTCTGCTGCATCTTCTTCTTCCTCAGCTGCTTCTCCATCATCAATGCCATTGTCTGAGAGTCTTTTGATCAGGCGTTCCAGCTCCATTTTCTTCTCTGTGTTGGCTTTGATGGTTGCCTCCAGCACCTTGCATGTGTCCTTGAGTTCAGCAATCAAATCATCCTTGGACACAGCACCTGAAGCAGCAGCTTTCCCTGATGTCGAGACAATGTCTGGGACATGTGTCCCCTCAAACAGTTTGTAATGCAGGGATAGAGGAGATTCTCTCTTCTTCACAGAGTCAATGTTGTTTAAGATATTGGGATGTTGACTCAACATAATGCCACACAATACAGTTGGGAAGGCAATGGGTAATTTGACAGCAAAAGATTCTGAATGCTTAATAGTTTGATCAAAAATATAGTTTCCAAAATTAAATTTGGACTCGGTTCCAACAGCATACAGAAATTTACCCAAACCTGTGGCAACAGTGGAAGTATGATTGGTGGGTACCCAGTTGGCAGTGCCAATCCTATGCAAGATTGCATACTTCACACTTAGCTTCCCTGCAGAAAGCTTCCCTTTCTTTGGCCAATGCTGGACTTGCTTGGCAGTGATTTCCTTGGCAATTTGATGCTCAGAAACAGCAATATCCACCACTCCTTCAGTTGGTCTGCCCAGGTACTTGTTGATTACAGCAGGGGAGAATCTAATACATTTTCCTCTGACAAACACTTTCTGATACTCATCACTCTTTCTGTTTGTTATGTCAGAGGGAATGTGACAATGAATTCCCTGACTAGGCTTTCATAACAATCTCCCAACTTGGTGACTGTTTTCAGCAATCCAGCAGCCTTGATGAGGTCCATGATCTCCTTGCAATCCAAGCATCTCTTCCCAGTTCTCTTTCTACAGCAAGTCTGCGTTGATATACAAATTTCCACCTTTCAACATTGCCAATGGAGTGGAATGAAATGTTGTCCAATGGGCATCAGGGACATTTCCTGGCACTTTTTCCCTGATTTCTTGGCTCTCTTGATGTCGGGAACATCTAGTTCGACATCATCATCAGAATCATATGAGGAAATTTCTTTCCCCTTCTTGGAAGGGACTGCAACTTTGCTCCATCTGGATGTGTAGGAGTGATTGGTGTGCTCTTCTTCTGTGCAATAGTTTTGATTCGTCCAGACCTAGTAATGGGGGTTTTTCCCTTTCTGTTTTGTAATCTTTCTGCAATGCCAAGTGCCAACTTTTTGACAACGGGTTCCTCATCAGATTCTACCTCTTCTAGATCAATGAGGTCACCTGGAGCAGGTTCTGGTGCCTTGGTGCAGGGTCTCCTCTGTGGCTTGATCGTCTTCCTCTGTTGATTCCTCTTCACTGGTGAAGGGAGGACTTCAGCATTTGGGGTGGAAGATGTTGGAACATCTTTATCAGCATCAGGCACAGAAGCATTTTTCAAAATGCTATTCACAGACTGCGGATCTTCTTATCCATCTCAGTGTCTACTTCCCTAGGGCTTGTTGCAAAGCTAGGGTTTTCAGAAATCTTCACTCCCTGTTGTCTTTTAGGGACAGTTTCTCAGGAACAGGGCCTAGACCAGGAATCATTTGTATGGGTTGGATATTGAATTCGGTTGTTCCTGGTTTGATGGAGTTTTGGTGGATGATGGAGATGATGGTACAGAGGGTGAAACAGGGATGAGGTTTCTTTTGGTGAGGTAGCCATGGAGAAGCAGAGCTTTTGGAGTGGTTTCGTGAATATCTGAGAAGTGTTGGGGAATAAAAACGAGATTGCCACGAAAATGTAAGTTTGAATGAGGAAGGTAGGGGGACGGAGTTTGAATTTGTTTTGGCTCAGTAGTGAACATGCTATTAATGTTGAGTGAGACGTTTGAGCACGTTCAGATATAAGTAGCTGCTATAATTCCTCTAGCAGGCAAATGCCCAGCTTGCCCCTCAGTTTTTCAAACTGATTTGCATCAATGCCTTTGTGAAAATATCTGCTACTTGTTCCTCAGTGGCAACATGCTTCAGTGTGATAACTTTATCATCAACAAGATCTCTAATATAGTGATGTCTAATGTCAATGTGCTTGGTTCTGCTGTGTTGAAACAGGATTTTTAGAAATATTGATAGCACTCATGTTGTCACAGTACAATGTCATGACATCTTGTTCGACATTGTACTCCTTCAGCATCTGCTTCATCCAAACTAGTTGTGAACAGCTGCTTCCTGCTGCAATATACTCTGCTTCTGCAGTAGATAGGGACACACAGTTCTGCTTCTTGCTGAACCATGAAATAAGATTGTTTCCCAAATAGAAACATCCACCAGAAGTGCTTTTTCTGTCATCTGCACTTCCAGCCCAATCAGCATCACAATATCCAACCAGCATTGAATCTGAACAATGACAGTACATAATCCCATAGTCACTGGTGCCATTTACATATTTCAGAATTCTCTTTACTTGATTCAAGTGACTTATCTTGGGATTGGCTTGATATCTTGCACAAACACCTACTGCAAAGGTGATGTCAGGTCTGCTTGCTGTTAAATATAGTAAACTTCCAATCATGCTTCTGTACAGACTTTGATCAACACTGGTTCCAGCTTCATCCTTTGACAGCTTCAAGTGAGTAGGTGCAGGTGTTCTTTTATGGCTGGCATTTTCCATCCCAAACTTCTTGACAATGTTCTTTGCATACTTGCTTTGTGAGAGGAATATGGAGTCTTCCATCTGCTTCACTTGGAGTCCCAGAAAATAAGTCAGCTCTCCAACAAGACTCATCTCAAATTCAGATTGCATCTGTTGGACAAAATGTCGAAGCATCTCATTCGACATCCCTCCAAACACAATGTCATCAACATATATCTGTGCTATCATCAAGTTTTCAGCATCTTGTTTAACAAAGAGAGTCTTGTCAATTCCTCCCTTCCTATACCCTTGCTGAGTAAGGAACTTTGTTAGCCTTTCATACCAAGCTCTTGGAGCTTGCTTCAATCCATAGAGAGCCTTCTTGAGCTTGTATACATGATCTGGATGAGTTGGATCTGCAAATCCCTTTGGCTGCTCCACATAGACTTCTTCATTCAGGTATCCATTCAGAAACGCGCTCTTCACATCCATCTGATACAGCTTGAATTTGAGGATGCAAGCTACACCAAGTAATACTCTGATGGACTCAAGTCTAGCAACAGGGGCAAAAGTTTCATCAAAGTCTACACCTTCAATCTGAGTGTAGCCTTGAGCAACAAGTCTGGCCTTGTTTCTGGTTATAACACCTTCTTCATTGGTTTTGTTCTTGAAGATCCACTTGGTGCCAATCACATTAGTTCCCTTGGGTCTAGGAACTAGCTCCCAGACTTCATTCCTTTTGAATTGCTCCAATTCTTCTTGCATAGCATTGATCCAGAACTCAACAGTCAGTGCCTCTTTCACATTCTTTGGCTCAGTTTTGGAGACAAAACATGAATTGGAGACAATCTCAGACTCCCTTGATCTTGTAGTGACTCCTCTGTTTGGATCTCCTATAATCAGCTCCTTGGGGTGCATCTTCTGGATTCTAATGGAAGGACTCTTGTCAGGTTGATTGATGTTTGGTTCATCTGTAGCAGAATCAGAGTTTTCTGCATTTTCTGCATTTTCTGCACTTTTAGCTGTATCTGCTACATTGTCTCCCGATGTTCTGACATCGTCTTCGACATCCTTCTTTCTAGCTGGAGTTAGATCATCAACAACCACATTGATGGATTCCATCACAGTTCTGGTTCTGGAATTGAATACTCTATATGCTCTGCTGTTTGTAGAGTATCCCAAGAATATTCCTGCATCACTCTTGGGATCCATCTTTCTCCTTTGCTCTCTGTCGCAACCTACCCTTCGGCGGGAGGGCGACGTGTGACTCGCGGGATGCGTGTTCCACGAAAGGAATACGCGCGGAGTCGCCACCAACGTTTATTTGAGGAAAACGTCGGAAAAACCGGAAAAGGTGTGATCTACGAACTTTTAAGTTGAAAGGTTCGGGAGTTGTATTTACGCACGGGGAAGGTATTAGCACCCCACACGCCCGTCCCAAGGGACGGCAGCCTTTAATCGAATGTGCAAACATGACTTTGATTTTTTTGTTCCCTTTTATGTTCTTATATCCTTTATACCCTTTTTATATTTTTTTCCTTTTTTGTGGTCGACAAGGGTGTTTCCCTTTGCTCCTACGTATTCCTCAATTTGGGATGAGAAAATCAGACCTACGTAGTTCTTTCTTATCAAGTGATTCTTTTTTACTTAAAAGGTGATCATTTTAAGGCGTTGGACCTTGAAAATGATCCATTTTACTTAC
>NC_038251.2:27211856-27214093 GCF_000004515.6 Glycine max | reverse complement strand
TACGTTTAATAAGTATCGACACTAATTCTAATTTAAGTATGATTCAAGTAGGCAAACGCTAACCCGTAAGGGAGGAGGAGACATGGTCAATGTTCCCCTTAAAAAAAAATGGCAGGTTAGCTCGCCTGGGCGAGCAACCCCTGCACCCAAATTATAAAAACGAGGGAGGGGAACGTTTTTGTATCTAAAAAACTTCCCCCCCCCCCCCCTCATTCAAAAGATAAAGAACACGAAGGCTTGCGTTTCTGGCTCCCCTAAGACCACTTTTGAGTCGCGCTTTTGGCTTTCGGTTTTTGGGTGTTTCTATTCACTCCAACAAGTATTCAATCCTTGATGTTTTTAGCTTCCCATTGGTATATTTACTTCATCTTTTGGTGCTCCAAATTGTGAGAATGTGCTTATATTTGTGGGGACAGTATTGGTTTGTATTTATGCTTGTATACTTGAGTTGAAGATTTGAATGAGAAGGCCTTAGGCCTATGCTGTATTCTGAAGCAATGGGGCATGCCACATTTGTCCCCATCCTCTTGCAATTTATGTCCAAACATGCGCTCACCAAGTGCTTGGTGAAATGCCCCAATGATGTATGAATATGATTTTGTAAAATTGGGAGAGTGGGACTGTTTCTTATATGTAGGTACAACATAGGAGATTCAAAATAGGTGCCTAAATGCAATTCCAAGCTTAGGAACCCAAACTTGTAGCTTCAATGCAAGGAAACATGCTTGTGGCTAGGAATCCAAAATTTGGTTTTAGAATTAGAAAAAAAACATGAAAATTAGGATTTGCTTGTGAGAGTTTTTGCTCGAATTTGGGCTGCCCCATGTTTGATATAGAGGTAGTGTGGAAAACACCTTGCAATAGTGTGTATACATAGGTAAATATAAGGAGCATGAAATTCCTAGCAAAGTGTGAATGATTGTCTTCCTAAATGAATGTATGATAGTGTGGAATGCCTTTTTGAATGCAAATATGTGTAGGATGTAATTAGCTTTCCAATATGCATATAAATAAATATGAGTGAAACAATAAAAATTTGTATGGTGTACTTCAAATGTATGTAAGTAGTTTGTGATAGCAAATGTTTAGGATATAAATTAGGTGTAAAGTTTGACGCAACACTTTGAGCATGAAAGTGTGTTTTCTTTTTTCATAATGTATATAGGTGTATGGCAATTAGAATATGTTTGATGCTCTTGTATGTTGACATGAAGTAATGGGATATTTTCTACACATTGCGCCGTGTGCCATTAAATGGGTTACATAAGTTTGGTCTAAATCAGGGGGGGTTAGCATGACATTTTTGCGTTAAGATAAGCATTATCTTGTAAAACTAACTTCCAAATGTTTGTTCTCGCAAGAAATGGCCCCGAGGAAACTTGCCTCAAAGAGATCCAGGAAGGATAAAGCGGCCGAAGGAACTAGTTCCGCTCCCGAGTATGACAGTCACCGCTTTAGGAGCGTTGAACACCAGCAGCGCTTCGAGGCCATCAAGGGATGGTCATTTCTCCGGGAGCGACGCGTCCAGCTCAGGGACGATGAGTATACCGATTTCCAGGAGGAGATAGTTCGCCGGCGGTGGGCATCACTGGTTACCCCCATGGCCAAGTTCGATCCAGACATAGTCCTCGAATTTTATGCCAATGCTTGGCCTACAGAGGAGGGCGTGCGAGATATGAGGTCTTGGGTGAGGGGTCAGTGGATCCCGTTTGATGCAGATGCTATCGGCCAGCTCCTGGGATATCCTTTAGTGCTGGAAGAGGGTCAGGAGTGCGAGTATGGCCAGAGGAGGAACCAGTCCGATGGGTTCGATGAGGAGGCCATCGCCCAGTTGCTATGTATACCGGGGCAGGATTTTGCCCGGACTGCTGCCGGGAGACGGGTGCGGATCATGCGCACCAACATGACCACCCTGACTCAGATCTGGATGACTTTGCTGCTCAGCAACATCCAGCCCAGCGACCATAATTCCGACCTCCCCCTACCGAAGTGTCAGCTGGTGTACGCCATCCTGACGCGGATGAGCATTCACGTGGCTCAGCTAATCGCTGATGCCATCTATATATTTGCAGGTATGGCGCCTACCAGGCACCCTCTGGACCCGGATAAGTCCAACAGGGCCCTGGGATTTCCCGCCTTGATCACAAGACTCTGCCAGTCGTTCGGAGTCCCTATCGCACCTAGCAAGGTGATTCGGCCGCCCATCACCCGAGCTTTTATTGAGAAGTATTGCACAC